>NW_026926804.1:0-27917 GCF_032062105.1 Saccostrea cuccullata | reverse complement strand
TCTAGCATATATAGATGGTATTAAAGGGCTTTTACCATTAAACTGTTCTACAAAACTAGTATAACCTTATTGTATATATTTGTTTGTCAATTTTGAGGACAAATGGTCAACCAGTGAAGAGCAAATGAATTGTCATGATGGAGAGCCAATAAGATACAAACCTACTTTGGGCCCCAAAAAATGATGTTTTCCTAATATTGAAAGAATAAGTGGCCCAACGGTCAATGATATCCGTTCGTTAGTCCAACAATAAGCCAACAATTTGGTCTGATTAAGGGCCGATGAGCAAAATACCGATGGTCCAACATTAATTGCTTACAAGGGCCCAAATTCAAAAATGACTTTTCCCCCAAAATTTGAAAAAATACATTGGCCCAACGGGGCCCCAATGTTAACTTTACATTGGCCCAACAATAAGCCAATAAGTTGGTTTATTAAGGCCAATAGAAAATTACCGTTGGCCCAACAAAAGTTGCTTACAATGGCCCAATTTACATAAATACTTTCCCCAATATTGAAATAAACATTCCCAACAGGGGCCCCAATATTTTGTTTTTCCCAAAAAAATAACCAACAATTTGGGTTTTATTAAGGGCCGATGAGCAAATTACCATGGCCCAATGGAATTCAAACAGTGGCCCAACATAAGGAGCGTTGTTGGCCCAACAAAGGTCCAATAACATCCTGCTATCTGGGATGATCAAATAAGCAAGTAAAATGATAATTATTTTATTTAAAATGTAAACGTATTTCATACAAAATTTTTGGCTATGATTCAACCTGTGTAACATTTTAAACAGGAAAACTAACCGTTAGTTTACATTTTTACGTTTGTTATTTTTTTTCACCTTTGAAAGCTGCACAGTCTCTAACGTTCATCCTTATTTTTTGGGTAACCTTTTTGGTTAAATTTTCATAAAAACTATTATTTTATCTTTAAATTCTACTCACTATAAATGTGTAAATTGTTAAAAATATCATTGCAATCATGCCATGAACAGCTGCCAAACATGGCGTTTTCTTAGTTCAAAATTTTAAGCTGTCGACAGTGTCTCTGTGTTTAACAGTTTTTAGAAAAATATGCCTTTAGTTATTGAAATCGTAGAATGTTTTTTATCAAGTTGCAAATTAACCGACTCGGACAAGTGTTCAATCCATCGGATCCATCCATCCCTTTCCAACACCGAAATTCCTCCAACTTTTTTTCATCAAATTTCGGACGTGTTTTCTTGTCTTTTCAGCATCGATTATCAATTTTCACGAATAAAAATATTCCCAGACAACAATCTGTTCACTGTTACTGATCACAAGTAGCCTTTCACAAAATATTCCCAAAAAAGATCCCTTTGCCTAATGAATTCCCAACCGCCATGCAAGCCGATTTACACCTTGCGTCATTTTTCAAAATCTACGACGGACAGTTAGTGCAATAATTTAAATTCGAAAATATTCGATTGTCCGTCTCAAATTATATATAAGTAATACATAACAAGTTAATAAACTTCAATGGGAATTGAAGTGGGGTTGTACGTGATCAAATCTTCTGAGAAGGCCTTAGGCCTTCACAGGATTTGATCACGTGAGTGATCAAATCTTCTGAAAGGCCTTCGGCCTTCACAGGATTTGATCACGTACCGACCCACTTCAATTCCCTTAATGTATAAACTTGTTATTTTTTTTTAAATAATATTATGAATAATTTTGTATATATTTAACCAAATTTAGATTAGAGGTACATTGAGCACTGACCTCAAGAAAAGATTAAAATGGCAAAGCCCACATTTTACCAAGACACACCCAATCAAGTGGTAAATGACAAAGTGAACTATATATAAATTTATAATGGCACAATATCATCAAGATTCCGAGAAAGTTACTACGTGTAATGTATACAGAATACCCCCAAATTTTGAAAGGATGCATGGCAATGTATGTCTTTAACAAATAAAAATTCGAAATACATGTATGTGTCTGATGAAAAATATTAATGTGAAATGGAGACTACATTGTTTTAATTGAATCCATTCACCAACATGAAGAAATCCCAATAACGGTCGAACTTTTGCTAATTCTGTGAACACTTGTTGCATGGTTAAGTCGATGTATAAGATGACCTCGGAAAAAAAAGAAAACTGTCTGAAAAGCAAACGTAAGGGTCATAATTAGACTTGTTGTAAAGAAAACAAAACGTTGCTTAACTTCTATACGAGTTGCAAATTTTATTTTAGCAGTTTGAAATTTTTGTCTTTTAGGAAATAGGTATATATCTTGTCAAAGTTTTGATTCAACACACTATAACTAACTTCAAAAGATTACACTCCCTTTAAAAAACTTTTTATTTGACAAATTAGTATAAAATTGTCCAATAATTTAAAAAGTTTCTAATAAAAAGCCCCCAAAAAATCAGGTTTAGAAAAAAATTACTATAATGAGACATTATAATTTGTTAATGGTTTCTTGAAAAATGCTGTTGTTTATTGTGATGGATAAAAAAATTAATAATTCAATTACCTTTATTTTGAGGAACCAACAATTTTAAAAACCAGGTCAATCGTTGGAATAATTTTTAAGCTTGCTATTTTCTTTTTTGTTAAAACTTTCTGTTTCCTTTTTAAGGTTCCTTTCATACCCTTTTTTACAGGCCTGCGTGATATTTCGAAATAAATTTCACAGGGCTTATTAATTTTTTTTATACAAACATTGTTGGTGATTAAACCTGATTCACCTCAAGAATTTTCTGAGGTTTGGGGACTGAGGTTCATACCCTCTTAACATACTTAACATCCTATATTTCATTTTTTTTTTAGATCGATTACTGTTCGTTATTTTAAACCCCAAATTACTCAATATTTTGCAGCGATTTAATGGAAAAAAAAAAATTCATTCCAATGCGTTTCAACAAATTTTACATAAACATATTCAAAAATATTTGAATAACCTACATATTGCTCCTTCTCAACGAAATAAATAAGCGTCTAACGCATGTACTATCAGTTATCGATGAAAAAAATGGCATTAAAGCAGAATTTCAGGTACATTGTAAGTTTCCATGTTTTGTGTTAATTGGAATTTAGACAAAACAAAAGAATTTTATAATTTTAACCTGCAGGTTGGCAAATCAAAATACAATAAGACAAAAATTGTGCTTTAAATAAAAGTTCTCTTTTCATCGTTGAGCATTCAACTTCATAAATAGACGAAATGCATTTGTGGTGTCAATCCAAAAACAATTCGTGAAAGTCCTTTTAAAAATTTGAAATAAATGTTATGATTTTGTGATAATAACCTGAAACATTATGGATCATGACAATATGTATACTTAAAATTGTACACATCCAAAGTGAACTTTAAGAGTTAAATATATTAAGTCATTGACTTCACAGAGTTGTTTAAGAAAAAAAATATATGTAAAACAATGTAAATTGACTTCGTTCCTTTTTTAACAAAAATGATATGGAAAGGAAGTTTTTTTTTAAATTCTCACCGTTCAGGGAGCTAATGGTAGAGCGCTGCTCCGTGATCGGGAGGTCGGAGTTGGCATCTCGGCCGCGACCGACCTAGTCGTTAAAATGGGTAGCAACTGTTCCTTCGCCATGCGCTCGGCACTTTGAAGTGAAAGTTGGGGGTTTGATGAGACCTTAAAAACCGAGGCCCCGTGTCAGCGGCAGGCGTTGGCACGATAAAGATCCCTCACTGCTCAATGGCCCTGAGTCCCGTAAAGGTCAAAATTTGAAGCCCTTCACCGGCATACGGTGACGTCTCCATATGAGTGAAAAATTCTAGAGAGGGACGTTAAACAATACACAATCAATCAATCTTCTTTAATTCCCCTTTGGGAAATTTAAAGTTATATCCTAGAGAAAGGAATTGAAATTGAAAATATGACGATGATTTTTTTAATTATTACAGAAGTTTATTTAATCTCTTTTTCGTTTGATTTATTGTCCTGCGCCTGTTTACTCGACATGGAGACTCTCCAATTTAGATACTGCTATATAAGTAGTTTAAAACTTATTTTTTCCCGATGCATGTTGTTTATTCTTTCTTTCAATTTCTACCTGCTGCTTTACCCATGTTGTTCATTTTCTTAACACTATATTTTGAAAAGATATTTTTTGAAAATTTTTCTGATTGTTAATAGAAATAAAGCTTATATAGCGCGCTGTCAAAATGAATCCCCTAAATCTCTTTTCAATTCAAATATAGTAGACAGCGGGGCGCAGTGATTAGTCTAAGAGCGGTCTAAGGAGTTAATCCTTACGTTTATATTCCACCATGGGACGTCAAGACCCAAACCTTCTGGAGAGACTTATATACCGAGGTTCCTAGTCGCAGTAGGTGCTGGCATGAAAAAAATTTTTTTCTGCTCATTTGTCCTGAGTGCAGAGTATAGGAAAATACTTGCAGCTCTCAACCGCAAGCTAGTGGTGGCATCTCAAGTGAGAAAATTCTAAAGTGGGAACAACGATCAAACAAACAGACAAACGATTTAAAAATATTCTAAACAAATTATAATAAAATACAGACATGTATATGTGATTAGAAATAATAATAATGTCTCTATCTTACTGTAAAACCATGTTTATTTTTTAAAATAACAGGTGTATTTTAAGTCTCTTTTTAAAGCAAGGGAGTGAAGCACGAGATCTAAGTTTAAAAAGGTAAATTTCAAGGACCCGTTCTAAAATCTAAGTAATACTTGAAACTCCAATAGTTACGAGAGGTAATATTCTTTTGGTGTCATGGTTCTGATATCATTGGGGAAAATTTTGTTCTGTTTTACAAACAAATTTTATTATTTTGAAGTTTTGTAAATGTTTCATAGTCGGTTTTATGATTGAATTCTTATGAATCAGCTGTTGTTAATTGAACCTCAGCATATCACCCTTTTGGAAGAAAATTTTCTAAAAGTTTTTACTAAAAGTCTAGTGATCTATTTTAATTTACAAAAGTATATAAAAGTTAAATTGATTTACACATTGATGCAGATGCTTTTTTGAATTAACTCATGAAGTTGAGTTCACATCTAAAATGTATCTAACAAAACTTTATTTTTTTTTTTAATTGTTTTGTATAACATTTATACAGTCAGGGGGACCAACCGTACGTAATAAAAATTTTTTTTATTTATATAGTTTACTAGTTTGGAGTTTTAAGAAAAACCAATTCTCTATTAATAAAGAAATGCTTGTTTTTTATTTTTTTCTCTTTGTAACATCTTCTGAAAAAGATTACACACTATTGGTATCGGTTTTTTTTTTTCAGGGAAAAAAGAGAAAAATTGCAAAGGTATGTACAATTAAAGAATTTGCAAAAGTGAAAGCTTTTAATCGTTTTCTTTCTTTTATTTATACATGTCTTTTATATCTTAATTTATTCTGTTATGCTTTATTTTTAAATACATTAAATTGTTGACTGAAAACTCACCAAAAATATTAATTTCTTTATTAAGGTGATTGAACTGACGAAAATACGTCAACTGCGCAACGCGAAATGCCGTTATTCGATCTATGATGTTGTTAAAATGTTGTTTGCCAATTTCTTTTTTAAATTATCTTATATTGTTTAAAATTTGCCAGTTCGTTAAATTGACTACGATTATGTATCTTAGCAACAAAATTATTTATTTATTTGGCGTTTCGTATATAGCACTGATTTACGGCGTATGTAGTTTGACAGACGACAGGAAAAGTAATGTTTAAACAAACAATACACGTTACCGTAAACACGGGTTTAAAACAGCCAAGTTAGCTAATAAATACCAACGTGTCTCCAGCATTCAAACTGCAAAGGGGCTAAGAAGTCTGAACATCCTGACCATAATTATTTCAGTTGAAAGAAATTCTCAATTCACATTACAAATATAGGCCCTACACACCTGCGAATACGTTGAAACATAAACCCTAACTGCATGCATGCAGGCTACGCTATCCGTACTTGGACCATTAGAACATACATGTATGTAAAACAACGTACACAGTTATCCCCCCCCCAGACATTAAGATAAAAAAAAAATAAAGATAGATACCATATGCACATAATATTTTGATAAGTTTTAAGTCCTAGAACGTGGCTTTAAGAGATGTCATTAAAAAAAAAAAAAATTTTGGTATTTGTTTTTGTATTAATAATTAAGCAAAAGATTATTATTTATTCATATTTTTGATTAATATTCCCCGACTCAGGACATATTTGAAGACATAAAATTAAGCTATATTTATAATGGAATGAACAAATTATATATTTTTTTTTTTAAAAAATAAATTACAGTACATTTTTTGTTTTTATTTTAAAATAATAAAAAAAGTCTTACAGGAATAAGGCACAAAAAGGGATTTTGGGAGCGTTTGGGGAACATCTGTAACGGTCCTCGTTACAATTAACACCAGTTAAATTTGTTTATAGCGATCACCTTCAGTTGGTAACAGTTGGAAAACGAAGTTTTCATAGCTATCACTATAGTAAATCAAAGTGCTCCATACAATAAATCAAAGTTTTTAAAGTGTAAGTGTTAGGGCTAAAATGAAATACCTTTATTTTTCATAAACGTTAAGGTAGAAAAAAATATTAATTAAAACTGCGTTCTTTTTCAAAGATAATTGACCCGTTTTTTCTTTCGTACATTTACTACTTTTTATATAAATGAGAGTCTGTAGACCAGTCAAATTAACACAACTGGTTGTACGGGTAAGTCAGTATCATGTCATCTAAAACATAATTCTGTGATAACTAAAGGTCTTTTGCCTATTGCTATCCGTTGTTTCCGTCGTCGTCCGTCGTGCGCCGTGCGTTAACATTTGAACATTTTCAGCTTCTTCTCTGCAACCGCTCAATCAATTTCCACCAATTCTGGCACAAAACATTTGTTGGTAAAGGGAAACAAAAATTGTGAATTTCATGGTCCCTGCCCTCCTGGGGGCTGAGGGGCGGGGCCAAAACCTCTAAAATTAATGCAACTTTTAAAATCTTCTTTACTCCTGGACATCAATCAGTCAAACTGTTGGCATGATTGTAATTTGCATTAGGTCCTCTACCAAAATTGTGAAATTCATGGCCCCAGGGTTAGGGGTTCTAGTGCTAGGGTGAAGCTAAATAGAGTGAAAATGCATTTCTTTTGAAATCTTCTCTGGTTTTGGGCATAAATATATTAACAAAGTACTTTGTACATAGTTATGTTGAATAAGACTGCTTTTTCCAAATTTGTGAATTTCATGGCCCCTGGGTCAGAGGTTCTGGTGTTAGGGCGGGGCTCTATTGATTATGTAGTGAAAATGCATTAATTCTTTGAAAATATTCTGCTCTGCTCCTGGGTATTAAACAAATAAATAAGTACATAGTTATAATGAGCGAGAATGCCTCTTCCAAAATTGTGAATTTTATGACCCCTGGGTGAGTGGTTCTGGGGTTAGGGTGGGCTGTATTGGTTATATAGTTAAAATGCATTAAATCTTTGAGAATCTTCTCTGCTCTTGGATATTAAACAAAAAAAGTTCATAGTTATAATAAGCGAGAATGCTCTTTCAAAATTGTGAATTTTCTCTTTGTTACTCTGATCTACCACTGGGTATCATATAAGCAAAGTAAGCATGATAAGTGTGTAGTTAATGTTGCCTCTTTAAAAATTGTTAATTTCATGGCTTTTGGTTTAAACCACCAACCAAATTCAAATGTTGTAGAGTTGATACATGATACTCAGGTGACATATAAGGCCCATGGGCCTCTTGAATAAGTTTTCGGATGTATTTTTGTTTTAAAATGAGTTGAAAAGTTTTACACAATCTAAGCTGTACAACTATCATTGCTTAAATGTATTTTTCAAATTTCTTTCTCATTTATTACAACTGTACAACTGATGTAAATGAGAATTCTTTATCAAAAATTCTTTTACGTGTTCTATGAATTAATGTTCTGATGCAATTTTTATTATTATTACTAATATTGACTTGATTCGTATTTAGAAACTTCAATATGGCATAAAAAACTGAAAAACGTGTAATTAGTTTAATTTTATACAGGATTTATTTGACAAGGCATAACGATGAGAGGAAAACTTGCCCTAGCTGTACTGTTTTGCGTCCTACATTCGAATATAGTACAAGGATCTTACAAAAGGGAGGTTTTTCGGGAACGGTGTTTAGAAAATGAACTACGAACAACCGCCTTTTATATAGCATCAAGTGGTTCTCATTCTGGTTTCTGCATACCCTCAACAATCAATGAAAAGTGTGTTTTCTGCACTATGCTTTAAACCTGATAATGAGTTCTAGTTTTAATCAAGAACAAGCTGTTGCCATATTTTATAAATAATTTCGAAAAGTGTGTTTTCCTCGGTACGTACAAGGCGACTAAATGGGGCGGTCCTTCGGATGAGACCGTATAAACCGAGGCCCCGTGTCACAGCAGGTGTGGCACGATCTCTGCTCAAAGGCCCTGAGTGCCGAGCATAGGCCTAAATTTGCAGCCCTTCACCGGCAAATGGTGACGTCTCCATATCAGTGAAGTATTCTGGAGAGGGACGTTAAACAGTATATAATCAATCAATCCTCACATTTACCACTGAAAAATGTCTTTGACTGATTGAAAAATAAATAACTGAATGAAAAAATCTTTTGCCATCTTTGAAATTGCTGTGAAAAGTATCATTATATTGTGAGCAACGAGCTCACTAATGATTATGTTTAGTTCTTGGAGACCCGAAGTAAGTGTCGGATCAAAAGGTAAAATAGGTGGTGCACAATTACATTATGTAATAAAGAATTTGTGAAAGTATCATTATATTTAATTCCGTGGTACACGAGGATTTGCGGGTAATTAAGAGATGGGTACCTTGCAATATTAAAGAAAAAATGTAAGTGTAACCCCTGTTTTCCCAATACCAAACAAGGATCTGCTTGGGTTCTTTTGGTTTATGGGAAAGCACATCGCAGGGGGAGTCGCAAAATAAAGTCAAATGCATAGTTGGTGTTGTTTTCATCTCTTTTATACTGCCCATAAATTTTTATTTACTCGTAGATATCCATAAATCTATGTATGGTTATTTACTTTATAACTTGATGTTACGAAAAGAGATTTTTTTCTGTGGCTTTATCAGTTCCAGAAAAAAATCAACAATATAGATTGCATGAACAATTGGATTAAATATCATCGGAGCACATGTGCTTGAGGACAGGACTGTCCCCCTCAATATGTAATTTTCGTACATGTATATCACAAAAATTCAATCCACGAATTCAGGAACCCTAACTTCCGACAATGAAAGCCTTTCCATAAAAAAAAGAACAACCCGATTTATAATTTGGAAAAATTCTTGATAATATCAACAATTTTTTTAATTATAAAAAGGCAAATCTCTGACGCGTCTGCACGCGCCATTTGACTTTTTGCTTTGGGAAGGGGGTTAAATTTAACTGGTATATTCTCTCGATTAGGTTCACAGATAACATTCATAATTATTTTTTTTTATTTATTTATCATATAAAATAACACATCTTCAGACACAAACGAATAAGTATGTCAAATTGAGAAGATTTTGGATAATCTGAGGTTAATACACATAGGTAAATATACAGGATGAATACTGAAGAAGGGACTGAATTGCATATTACCTAATACGCTAAAAATGTATGTCTATGATATATAAAAAAAAGAAGTGACAATGTAAAAAAAATTAATCAGAAACTTTGAAAAGAGGAAATACGAAAATATTTCTTCTCTGTATACATTTCATTATCATGATATCCTCCCTTTCCTTTCCCCAGCTATATACAGTTCCTCAGAATATGATACCCCCTTTACCCCTCCCCCTTTCGGAGTTTCGTGAACACATGGTGAATTGTTGTACCAGAATCAGTCTGAGGCAACCAGTATATTATACATTCATAGACAGGGTTCGAGGGCAACATGCATTTTGTCGGACCCAAGAACCAAACTGTTTGCAGGAGACTGTTAGGCCGAAGGCAAAAAGTTTTGTTCGAAGGGTCGACGAAACACATTTTGCCAGATCAAGAGAACACATTCGATCAATGTTTTGTAATACATTTTACTGTTTATTATGGTATTATTTTGATGAAGTTTTTGTTAATCCTCACTGCATTTAATTAAAGACTGTCAATTCCGTAAAGTTCTGACAGCTGACACCGCCCACACTTTGAGATAAAGGGTACATTATCTCATCGAAAGGTCCAACATCTCGCTTCACTGTCAAACAGCTTTTTATTTGACTATTTGACCGAAGAAAACGGTAGAAAGGTTATTCTTTTTAGTATAAATTTATAAAACAATTTTTAAAAGTATAACAAAAATTACATACAGTTCACCTAAAAAATTTTGACTTTTAACAAGCAATAAAATGGGTTGTTGAAAGGAGGTAACAACAGTTTGACAACCAAATTTTATATTTTATTAACACATATTAGCAAATATCCAATGGTTGTGAGTGGGATAGCTCTTTCATCAAACCCGCGACAGGGAACTATTCCCCGAGGGCTTGCAAGCCCTCGGGGAATAGGTTCCTGTCGCGGGTTTGATAAAAGAGCTATCCCATTCACAACCATTGGATAAGTGTATATTATTATACTGATGTATATTATAATTTCGAAGGTTTATATTTTCTTTGGAGATATAAGATAATGCTGCAAGAATGAGCTGAAATCCTGAAGACGTCACAATGCTACTGAAGTCATTATGACATCATCAGGTTATTGATTTAACGCTGGAAATTAAAATAGGCGTTAAAAATTGCATGAAAATTTTCCGAGGGGTAGGTAGCAAAAACTATACCCCGGGATATAGCTCTCTATGCGGGGAAATTTTCAGACTATTAAGAATAGTCATTTTACATTCTGAACTTTATATAGGAAACATTTTAACAGAAGTATAATAATTACTATGATTTTGGTTTATACAATGTTATATAAGCCTTATAGTTTTTTGGTAATAGACCTGCACTCATAACTTTTACCTGGTCTATTATCTGAAAAAATGTATGTCAAAATCAGCATCCGAAGCAGATCCATTAATGTGCATCCTAAGATTTATCATCCATGCAAGTTTGCTCATTATAGAGCTCATAGTTAATTGGAAATGAAACATCATCAAAAACTAACATTTTTTACTCATTCACAAAATGTAGGTCAGATCAGCATCCGAAGCAAGCCCGGTAGAATGCATCCTTAGATATATCATCCATGCAAGTTTGGTCATTATAGGGCTTATAGTTACTTGGAAATAAAACTTACACCAGAAACTATAACCCGTTCACTTAACCGCAAAATGCAGGTCAGAATCTGTATCAGAAGCAAGCCTGGTAGTATGCATCCTTAGATGTATCATCCATGCAAGTTGGTCAACATAGGGCTTATAGTTACTTTGAAATGAAACCTTCACCAAAAACTGCACCAAAAATGTTAACTTGCTAGTTCTTTTTTTGTTGAGTATAGATCTAGTTTATATTTAAGCATTTCTAAAATCCTCCCAAAAACTGATGATATAATTCTTATTAATGTAGACTTAAAAAGACAGGAGCTGTTGTGGTCAGGGAGGGGACCTCATACAATACAGGGTGCTCCTTTGATCCAGAAGTAAACGAAGAAAGGGCATCCCCCCACCAGTAAGGGAACCTGTATACCAGGATGTTAATTAAACTGCTTTAGAAGATTCCAATTTTATCTTTTTTGACCTGGAAACCACTGGACTGGGTTTTAATTTTTTTTGCCATTTTTTTTATAGCAACCTCCCCCATTTTCACATTTTTCCCCTGAAATTCTCCTACATTATACTCATCAGCCTATTTTGAATATTAGGTAAAACCAACATCATAGGTTAACAAGACCGGGCCTATAGGTCAACTGAGTATTGTGTAACAAGTTTAAAACAATTAAATTTGGTTCGTGTTTTAAACCAGAGGTCATGAAATTCACAATTTACAATTTTGAAAGAGGCACCATTGCTTATCATAATTTTTAACTTAGAATGCTTACTCTATTTACTTAATCCCAGAAGTAGATCAGAGTAACAAAGAGAAAATGCACTTCCATTTTATACCCAGTTGTGCTACTCATAAAGGAACTGCTAACCCATGGGCTACATATTTCAAAATTTTGCAAATGTTATCATAAAAGGGTTTATTAATACCAAAGAGCAGATTTCAAAGCAATAATTTATTTTCAGACTATGAAACCCCCCCCCAACCCCCTCTACTCGGGGGGCATGAAACAACTTTGCTTGATGCACCTTTCTTATAATAAATATATATATACTTGGATCATTGGCATAAAACCCAGGGCAAAGCAAAGGATTTTCAAATAATTAATGTATTCTCACTATATAATCTATAAGTCCCCCCCTAACACCGGAACCCCTGACTCTGGGGCCATAAAATTCACAAATCTGGAAGAGGCATTCTTGCTCATCATAACTATGTGCTTAGTTAGTTTTTTTTATACCCAGGAGCAGAGAAGAAGATTTTAAAAGAAATAATGCATTTTCATTATATAATCTATTGAGCCCCACCCTAGCACTAGAACCCTGACCCTGGGGCCATGAATTTCACAATTTTGGTAGAGGACTCAATCCCTTTTCATTCAAACATTTGCCTGCTTGATGTCCCAGGAGAAAGAAGAAGATTTTAAAGATTGCAATAATTTTATTTTTGGCCCCACCCCTCACCCCCGGGGGGCGGGGACCATGAAATTCACAATTTTTGCCCCTCCACCCATAATGTGTATACCAAATTTGGTTAATTGGTTCAGTGGTTTCAGAGCAGAAGCTGAAAATGTTCAAATGTTAACACATGACGCACGACAGACAACGGGCAAAAACGGATAGCAATAGGTCACCTGAGTTACTCACCTGACCTAAAAAATTACATCTGGGGAAAAATTTGAATTCTTAAAAATAATTACATTAAAAAAGAAAATATATCTCTTCTCAATCAAAAGTTATAAGCAAATGCAACATTTTTGAAATTTAAATACAAGTTAAGCTTCAAGGTCAATGTCACAGATCATGCCAATGTCACAGGTAAACACTAATACATATCAATTAATACAAATGCCTTGACTCTTCTCATTCAATAGATATGACCTGATGACCATGGTTAAATTGACAGCCGGGCATACAGATGTCCATATAATATGCATGATAATGATTTCTATGTGAATTGGTTAAAATTGGCCAAATACTCAAAAGGGGGGGGGGGGGGCTTAACCCCCCCCCCCTTTTTTTGCAAAGATAGACATTTTCTATGTATTGAAATTTGGGACTTCGTTTTTTTTGTTGGTTTAGCCCCCCCCCCACCCCCACCCCCTTTAAATTTTCCCTTTCCACGCCTATGAAGCATATAAAATACATAGAAGAGACTCTGGTCATAGGTCACATAGTCACAGGGTCTGAGAATATTATACTCAATCTGACGAATACATGTACTGTGTAAATTATAGAATTATTTTGACTTTTTCTTGGAAAGCCCAATATGTACGAGTGTGTATTTAAGGCAAATGCCTTATTGGTATTACTGACTCATAACAGCATCTATTTTTTAAAAATGTTTTCGTGTTTATAAACATTTTTGTTGGCTCATCTGAGCTAAAAGCTCAAATGAGCTTTATTGATCACATTTTGTGTGGTGTCCATCTGTCTGTCTGTAAATTTTTCACATTTTCAATTTTTTTTTCTAAAACCTATGGGCCAATTTCAACCAAATTGCCACAAAGTACCCTTGAATGAAGGAGATTCAATTTTATCAAATGAAGGACCTCGCCATCCAAGGGGAAATAAATTTAGAAATAGTGAAAATTTTATGGTATGTTTTAGAAAATTTTTTTTCAAGAACCACTGCCAGGAAAAAAAAAACTTATACATATGTAGGGAAGCATCCTTTGGTAGTGTAGATTCAATTGCAAGTTTGTCCAAGTCATTACCACAAAATACCGGGGGTCACAATATAAGTTGTTGTTGTTGTAAAATTTTCACATTTCCATCTTCTTCTCCAGAACAACTGGGCCAATTCAACCAAAAATTGACACAGAGTATCGCTGGGTGTAGGGGAAAGTTTGTTCATATGATGCACCATACCTTGTCCGCAAAATTGAATAATTATACCCCCGCTCCGAAGGAGGGGTTCTTTTTTCCCCTTTTGTGTCCGTCCGTGTGTCTGTCCGTAACAAATTTTCGTCACAATTTTATCAGCAATTCTCTTGCAGAAGTTGAAATTAAACCACAATCTTCTCTAGGCATGCTATACATGGGATACATTTTTCTTTTAAAACGGATGTCAACTTCCTATTTGTCTGTGCGTTTTCTTTCATACATCACAAATTTTTGTCACAATTTTCTCAGCAACTACTCATCACAATGCTTAAAATGAGACACTCTTTGTTGAGACATTTTTATATTGGGATTCATTTAGCGTGAATCTGATTTCAACTTCATATTTTCCTTTCATTTGCCCGTAATTGAACTTGTGTATATATATTAACTTGATAGTGATTATTCCATCAAAGCGGGGGTATTACTAGTGAGCATTGGCTCAAATTTTTTGTTACACATGTATGTAAAATGAGAGAAATTAGAAAAAAAATTCTGCCAGGCCAGTAGCTCACATGAGTGTTGTGGCCCATGGGCCTCATAAATTTTCTTGGTAATGAATGAATCTATTCTAAAATCAATCTAAAATTGTTTTATAGGGCATGATTCCCATATCACACAGTTATCAGCTGTTGATTTGAAAGGAGATTCCTTAAATCTGTGTATCAAACCAAAACAAAGAATCTCTCCTAAAGCCAAAGAAATAACAGGTTTGAAGTTGAAAATGGAAAAATGTATCACCATGAAAAAGAAGTGCATGCTGTTTAAAATTAGAGAAGCTTTGGAAAATCTCATCAGCTTTGCAAAAACCTACCAAAACTCAATTTTTTTTGGGCATAACTGCAAAAGTTTTGATATTCCAGTTCTCTTTAATGCCCTTCAGAAAAATGATTTGATGGAAATTTTTAAGTTCAGGTGTCCATGGTTTTCTTGACACCCTGCCACTTTTCAGAGAGGTCATTCCTAATCAAATTTCATATTCACAGTCTGTGTTATATGAACAGATGTTTGGAGAGCATTTCATGATCCCATGGGAAGGAATCCTTACTTCGCCTTTTTCAGAAGGCGGACCCGTAATGGAAACTTGAAAAAGTTTTCATTTACTGTTCAATCAGCAGTTTGTATATTTAGATTTAAAAACAAAGCAAAATGTTTGTTTTTAACTCTTATCCACTTATTGAACAAAAAACATTAACTAAATGTATGGCATCAAAAGTTGCCAACAGTGGATTGGGCCTACATCATCTGAAGCTTGCTATGAAGAGGGATGGTGAAAAAGGGAAATTCAAGTTTACTTTCTGAAATTTTCCCTTGAAAGTTCTTTAAAAGTCAAAGAGGATCATCCAGTCAATATCTCAGTTCTAAACCACTTAGAAGAATAAATATCATTATTTGATACCCCAATCAAAATTTGATGATCTGTAGGAATTACCTTGTCTGTCTTTTAGCTGTTTTCACAAATGTTCATGTCCATAACTTGGTAATTGAAAACTTCTGAGTCTGATACTTTGATAAAACAAGAGGCTCATGGGCCACATCGCTCACCTGAGAAGCTTTGACCATTCTGTTCTTTCCGATTTCCCCTTTTTAATACATATTGCGACCTCACCCCCCCCCACTGATCATAATTTAACATTTTGAAATCTACACTCCCCCGGATGCTTCCATGTGCACATAAGTTTCAGCTTTTTTGGAACAGTGGGTTTTTGAGAAGAAGATTTTCAAAGATTTTTCTTATTTTCAATGTAAAACTTGGATTCTGCATTGTGGCCCCGCCCCCCCCGGGATCATGATTTGAACAATTTAAAATTTACTACTCAGGATGCTTCCACATAAGTTTCAGCCCGGACCAGTGGTTTGGGGGTTTAAAAATTTTTTCCCATATATTTCTATGTAAAACTTGGGTTTCCCATGTGGCCTCGCCCTACCCCGGGGGTCATGATTTAACAATTTAAATTACACTCCCCAATTTTCCGTCTAAATTTCATTTTCCTGGCCCAGTGGTTCTTTTTTCAAAGATTTTTCCTTTTACATCTATTTAAAACTTTGTTCCCCCTTTTTTGGGCCCCGCCCTACCCCCGGGGGTCATGATTTGAATAATTTAGAAACTACACTACCCTAGGATGCTTCCAAATAAGTTTCAGATTTTTGGCCCCGTGGTTCGAGAAGAAGATTTATTGATGACCCCACCCTTTTTTTCTTTTCTTGATTATCTCCCCTTGTGAGGAGACATGGCCCTTTATTTTAACAGTTTAAATTTCTATACACCCAAGGAAGCTTTGTATCAAGTTTTGTAAAATTGGCCCAGTGGTTCTTGAGAAGGGGAAAATGTGAAAAGTTTCAAACGGACAGACAGACGGACGGACGACGGACAAAATGTGATCAGAAAAGCTCACTTGAGCCTTGGCTAGGTAAAAAAAAATACTTTGATAAAATGTAAGAAAAAATATGTCATGTCCTTTACTGAAGGTCCTGGTGCAGCTGTAAGTTTATAGCATACTGCAAAAGTCTCGAAATATCAAATATAGTATTTAGTATCTTACTTCATAGAAAGAATACCATTATTTAGAGAATATGTCATTATCATGGTCCAAGATCATTTAGTGAAGTTCAAGGTCACTTAAAGAAGAATTGCTGAAGGGTTATATTTTTGTGAAACTGTTCTTAGTATCAACACTGCAGAATTGTATATAGAACATGTAGAAGGAAGTGGAATGATGTATTGTTAATACATGTATTATGCCTTTTTACAAAAAATATTCACTAAGTAATAGTTGTTGTAAACATATTCATATTTTGATTTCATTGTATACATTCTGATTCATTGATGATAATTTAGTCAGTTTAAGAGAGGCAAAATAATTTAACTGAACATGAAAATAAATGACAATTATATATATAGAATATTATATTAATGTCTGACCACTGTTTATTACCATAATGACTGAATACTTTTTGCAAGGAAAAGCAGAAATAATGAAATAAAATAGACTAGTGCACACAAATATATATGCAATCAGCATTGATGGACAAGAAGGTTATCATTTTTTTTTAGAAAAAGACATTTTTGAATGTTTATGTTACATTTAATGTTACAGTAAAAATATGGACTGGAATGTCTTGTTTTCAAGGTTTTTAATTTTTTTCCCAGATTTTTTCCCCCACCATTTAAGGACAGCATTTTTTTTTTATTTTTAGGTTTACAAACATCAGAATGAAAAATTCCGGTAGGAGGAGGAAATAAAGAAAAAAATCAATTGTTTTTTTTGTTTTGTTTTTGTTTTTTGTTTTTTTTGATAAATTGTTGACTTTTGTACATTTTTTGCTTCTTTTTTTATGCTTTGCTAACAGGCTTCTTGCCACTGGTCACATAATGGTTACAAATAGGAAAGTAGAACATTTGTTTCTTGCATAATCAACAGTGTAGGATTGATTTTCCGGTATGAGACAGCAGTGCCAGATTGGGCCATTTTATTTTTTTCAATTAAGTGTAAAATAATTTTTCTGGCTGCCACAAATGATACCACATGCCTGTATATATTTGTATATACTTGCTCTGCAATAGTTGATTTTTTTTAAAATTCTTCTTGCTTAGTATTCTTTATTTCTTCCACATAGTCTCCCATAGTTTTTTCATTACATTTGTTGCATTAGCGACCCTTTTCTGAACAATGATGCTTAGACTGTAAGCTATAACAGACCTTAACAATGCCGCTGGCAATAGCTAAGCTACCACGGACAGTTTTAAATTTGTTGGAGAAAAATAATTTACAAAAACTTTTGAATAGTCCAATCCACACTTTGCAAAAGTTGTTTCCCTTTGCGAGGTCAATCTAAAGGTCAATGAGGAAAGAAACGTCATTTCTCCTCTTTATCCTACCAAATATTTATATCAATATGTGGGTTGTCCCATCTTGGGGCAATCAGTACACAAAAGATAGCGCTTTTTATAAGTCAAATGACGAAGCTTACGAACCTGAAAACTACTAAGGCTAGATCTACTGTTGTGGATTGTATGTATTTATCCCCAAAGATGGCGGCCAAGGGAAATAACTACCCCACTGATCATAATTTAGACAATTTGAAATCTACACTATGCCAGGATGCTTCCAAATAAGTTTCAGCTTTTCAAAGATTGTCCAATATATTTCTATGTAAAACTTTGATTCCCAATTGTGGACCCATCCTATCTCCCCCCCTCGAGTCATGATTTGAACAATTTAGAATCTACACTACCCCAGGATGCTTCCACATAAGTTTCAGCTTTTCTGGATAAGTGGTTCTTGAGAATATTATTTTCAAAGATTTCTCCTATATGTTTCTATGTAAAACTTTATTTCCCCATTGTGACTCCACCCTACCCTTGGGTCATTATTAGACAAATTTAGAATACTCTACCCCAGGATGCTTCCACATAAGTTTCAGCTTTTCTGGCCCAGTGGTTCTTGAGAAGATTTTCAAAGATTTTTCCTATATATTTCTATGTAAAACTCTGATTCCCCATTGTGGCCCCGCCCTACCCCGGGGGGTCATGATTTGAACAATTTAGAATCTACACTACCCCAGGATGCTTCCACATAAGTTTCAGCTTTTCTGGCCCAGTGGCTATTAAGAAGAAGATTTTCAAAGATTTTTCCTATATATTTCTATTAAAACTTGGATTCCCCATTGTGGCCCCGCCCAACCCCATGGAGTCATGATTTGAACAATTTAGAATCTACACTACCCCAGGATGCTTCCACATAAGTTTCAGCTTTTCTGGCCCAGTGGCTATTATGAAGATTTTCAAAGATTTTTCTTCTATATTTCTATGTAAAACTTGGATTCCCCATTGTGGCCCCGCCCAACCCCCAAGGAGGTAATGATTTGAACAATTTAAAATCTACACTACCCCAGGATGCTTCCATATAAGTTTCAGCTTCTCTGGCCCAGTGGTTCTTGAGAAGAAGATTTTTTAATGAACCCACCCTATTTTTGTCTTTTCTTGATTATCTCCCCTTGTTAAGGGATTTGGCCCTTCATTTTAACAATTTAAATTTCCCTTCACCCAAGGATGCTTTGTACCAAGTTTATTCAAAATTGGCCCAGTGGTTCTTGAGAAGAAGTCGAAAATGTGAAAAGTTTACGGACGGACGGACGGACGACGGACACAAAGAGATCAGAAAAGCTCACTTGAGCCTTCGGCTCAGGTGAGCTAAAAAATGATCTTGAAATGTCTGTTTTTCGAAAGTATTTTTAAACTCATTTAATCCATAATAACTATTTCAAGCACATAGCAAACAATGTTACATTTTCAGTATGGGATACTCTGTAGTCGTTATTCATGATATTGAAAGATTCGGTACTCGTCACAGATTTCTCAGAAAGTATTACAATGTATGCATTAATTCCTTATGAAAATAAATAGATTAATAAAATGAATAATTTCACTTTGGAATTATTTCCAATAATATTTCCAATTGAATAGGAAGATCAGATTTTAATTTGTCATAGATTGGAGAGTTTTTTTTCCAAACGAAAAGAACCGTTCGCGGTTAGCTTAAAGGTAGCACCTACTGCATCCCACAGTGGGATTCGAACCTGCGACGTAAGTATCAGCTCCTTACTTCGTGACTCTAGAGAAGACGCTCTAACCACTGCTCCATGAGGGCGACGCGACACAGTAAAATAAATCAAAGTAAGAAAAGTCGCATCGCAGTCAGTTACTGTAATTTACGTAAAATTGAAGTTTACACCATTTGAAAGAAATATTGCAAGATGTCAAAAGGTAGATCAAATACAAATGAATTTAAAACATGGCTAGTCACAAAAGTAGAAACTTTATTTTTGTATGTTGTTTGGTGAGATTTGCATTAATGTAGTGCAAACATATTTCAAAAATTATGCAAACGATGGTCAGAGGGTCATCTTCATATATCTGGTTAGTTCATATCTTAAAATGGAAATATTATGCAACAAAAACAAAACAATTGACATCAAACTCATCCATGTAACACGGGGCCCATGAGTCACGTCGCTCACCTGAGCACTGTAGCTAGGAAAAATCAATTCAGTAAATGCCTAAGTGGTCCCGATCCTAAAAGAGAGGGGGAGGGGGTGATTTGAACAAACTTGAATCTATGCATACTTGAATCTACACTAACTAAGGGTGCTTACATTTTTTTGACTAACTGTGGCTTTATTCCAAATAAGTTATGTACTTTTATGTAAGTTATGTACTTTTGTGGTCCCACCCAATCCTGGGGGTCCACTAAAGGTCTGTATATACCAGAAGTGGTTTCTGTATGCCTTTTAATTTCCATCCTTGCATATCTGAGTTCAAACTTAAAACTGCACTTTAAAAGGGTAATGTGCCTCTGAGAATTTCAGGTCACCTGAGTCTTTCAGGTAACCTATTGCTATCTCTGTTCGTTCGTCACCGTACGTCATTCGGCGGTCGAAAACATTTGAACATTTTTAGCTTCTTCTCTGGAACCACTGAACCAATTTCAACCAAATTTGAAATAACCCATCTATGGGTAAAAGAGGAACACAAAATTGTGAATTTCAGGGTCCCTGGGGCCTGAGGGGTGGGACCAAAACCACTAAAATTAATGCAGTCTTTAAAAATCTTTTAGACATCAAGCAGTGAAACTGTTGGAATGATTGTAATAAGCATTGAGTCCTCTACACTGTACCAAAATAGTAAAATTCTTTGCCTAAGGGTCAGGGGTTCCGTATGCTAGGGCTGGGCTAAATAGATTATATAGTGAAAATACATCATTTCTTTGAAAATCTTCTCTGCTCCTGGGTAAAATTAAGTACATAGTTACGATGAGAAAGAATTCCTTTTCTACAGTAATGAATTTCATGGCGCAAGGAGCAGGATTTCTGGTGTTACTTAGGGTGGGGCTCTATTCATCCAATGGTGAAATTGCACTAAATCTTTGATAATTAATCTTCTTCTTTGCTCTCAGGTATTTAACAAACTGACTACAGACAAATAGTTATGATATAGCTATGATCGTTCTTCCAGAATTGTGAATTGCAAGCCCCCCGGAACAGGGGTATCATAACGGGCTGGGGTTGGGAAGGGGGGGTGTCTTTGACTATATACTAAAAATGAATTATTTCTTTGAAATCCACTCCATGATGTTAATCAAAAATTTATGATGAGCAAGAATTGTGAAATGTGTGGACCTGAGGGTCAGGAGTTCTTGTGGGGTCGGGGCACTACTGAGTAATGCTGAATATTACTTAGAGTGGTTGAAATGCATTTTTTTTTATCCCCCTACTCTGTCTATGGTTATAAAGTTACCATGGTATAGCAAAAATTGTGCTAATCTTTTACCTGAAAATCAAAATTTATGAAGCTTGTTTAATTAATCTATCCATGGAGTTTGATGAATATTATCCAAACTATTAAATATCCTTCTCACTTTGATCTTTTGACTAAAACCTTAAAAAGGTCATTTATTTACCTTTGTGTAACTTGGATGATTATCTTGTATTATATGTTGGATATATTAGTTGGACACTAATTTTAATTTGACCCCGAAAAGAAGAAACCTGGAAAATCTTTTATTTCTTTGTATGAACAAATTATTTGATGTCATGCAGTTATTTTAACCAAAATATCAGGACAATCTGAGGACTTTTAAATAAAAAGTTCCCATTATAGTCAAGGAAACCATCAGTGTACCTACCAAAGACAAAATAGGAATGTCAACTCAACAAAGCAAGTAAGGCTCCTTTTCTTTAAAGAGCAAAATTCTGATGAATTGGGTGAGTGTTTCTTACTTTATGCCTATACAGAAAAATATTTCCTCCATTTTGACTGTATTGATTAAGAGCTGTCCATATAATTGAATCAATGTAATGTCATTCTAAATGTCATAATGCCCATCATTCATAATATGTACTAGTCTCAATCATAAGATGGATCCACATTTTCTTTTAAATTTACATCACTTGGTGCCATATTTGAGGGAAACTCAGAATTCTCTGTTCAATTCATGTAAATTTCTGCTGTGCACCTTCTTCATTTGACATAATTTATTTACTTCTCGTATTCTGATTGAACAGGTTAGGGTTATCCATACATAGAAAGAAAACAGAACAGGAACACAGTGAAATTATTGCAAGAAATCCTTCAAATTTGATACATAGAAAGAAACATTGTTTTCATTCCTTTGGATTGACCCTGAATAGAGATACCATTTACTTTTTGGCAAGTGTAAACTTTATACTCCATGACTAATCATGATTTGTATATTGAAATTTAAACTGGTGTCCTTTAGGGTAAAATCATAATACTCCAACTGTCCTAGTGAGTATTATATTCAATCAACTTTGTGAAATATTCCCAACTTCCAATGCTTCTTATTTACATTTAAAGAAAAACTGACTCAAATAAAATTGTTTGTTTTCTTTTTATTTTATAGGAAATAACATGCTGACAGTGAATCTCGTCATTTTTTTTTCAAACAGATTAAAGTAATATTTACAATTGTCTTAAAATGCTCAAATGTAAGTTTATTTCATACCCAAATGAAATGTATAGACTGAATGTACTTATATATTAAATAATAGATTAACCCCTTTGTAGTAAAAACATTTTTTAACCCTGATTTTCTTGCCTATTCTCTCTTACATTTCCTAATTTGAGTATTCTCAAATTATTGATTACATAAGCAAATAAATTTAAGAGAAAACCATAATATATGCTGAATACCCTGAAATGAAATGGTTACACATGTAAGATGTGTGACAGGTCATGTAAAACTTTAAAGTCTACAAGATTTTAAGCTAACCATATTACACAATAAGACTACTTTTTAAAAGTTATGAAAAATTCTCCACAAAAAGTTATTTATGCAAAAGATAAATGTTAGAGTATACTTTTTAAAATATATTTTACATGAATCAATCAAAGAACATAACAAATCATTTCTTTGTGGCTGTTTTTCTTTGAAACATCTGTGAACCAACTGTTTTGTCTTTTTGATACAAAAGCGTCCAAAAATCATTTGGAATAGTTATGTACTGTTAAAGCCTGATGCTCAGTTAAAACAGTAGAGATCATTTTAAGAGTTTCTGGTGTGTGTCCTATTTAGGAATTATTACAATGTAACAAAGATGAAACTCATAATTTGATTTAATCAGAAATGATAAAGTCATCAGGTTTCCGCATGCTTTGCTGTCACATCATGTACATTTACTACTCTACTGGTATGTCTTTAGTAGGAAAAAGGGAAATCAACAGAACTTAGCATTCCATATAAACAAAAATGAAACCTTTGATGAAAAAGAATTCTCTCCTAAATATAAAATGTAGATGAACTTCTTTCAAATTGGATGATGTCATTTTTACATGCCAAAAAGAAACTAATGCAACTAAACTAAAAAAGACAATCATTAAATTTTACAGAAAATAAAGGAAAATATCAAGACAGAAAGTCCAGGAATTGAAAAAATTCTACAGTTATCATCTAAAGATGTATATGTTTGGATTCATTTTAAATTCATAAGCAAATGATATGCTGCCATTCAATCTTTCAAACTTAAAAAAAAATACTTTCTTTACTTTTGAATGAAGATCTAGAGGAGTCTTCCCCATGCAGATCTATTTATGAATGGGTTTTTCCCCTTGACCTTAGTTCAAAACTTATATTATTCCAACCAGTCTTTATCTATGCAGTAATAATAAGATTTTTTACAGAATTCTTAGGTATTAGGTAGTAATAGTCTTTAAACATCCTTGGTTGTGCATTTGATTTACATTTCCAATTCTTTCCAAAGAATATGCCATGTCACCCAATATAACAGATATAAAGTCTCTAGGTTATAACAAAATGTTAAAGTTTCAACATTACAAAGCTCATATTAGTAATCTTACCAACTGACTTTTACCCAGAAGAAAAATGATCTTAAAATCTATAGAAAATCTCCGATTCATTCATAACTTATGATGTGAAGTTTGTAGGTTACAAATTATTTTCAAAAGTAGTTATCTCAATAATCGCATGCTTTGACCTTGACAAATGTGTCCTTTAAAACTATGTGTATAACTATAAGCTGTTATGTGTAGTAAGCATGAAGTATATGAGATGATAAAAATATTCAAGATATTGCATCACAGATTACTGGGTAACTGCATCTTGATGTGGGATACTAAGGGACCTTTATCATATTTCAAGTTTTAAATTTAAAAATAGGGTACAATACACATACATATATACACAAATACAATATATTTACAATTCCAGGAAAGTAATAATTACATTAAATCTAGCATCTGAATATCTGTGTAATTTCTAGGGGGTTATAGAAATAAGATGCAAAATAAAAGGTTTAAATGTATACTTCTCATACATAACAACTGCCTTCCATATGAATTGGCAAAAAATAAAAGTCACATTTAAATACTCTGAAGTCCGTGAGAATTAATTTTTAAAGAGCCCATGCTATCAGAAAATCATATTTTCTATACTTATTACAAAATGTTGAAGTTATTGCAAGACTCATATCAGTTATCTCAGTAACTGGTTTTTCTTCAGGAGAAACATGATCCAAGATTTCTTAAGAAATCTCTTATTCATCCTATTCATTCTTCATTTATGTACTTATGATGTGAAGTTTGTAAGTTACAAATTATTGTCAAAGTAGTCTTCTCAATAATCTCATGCTTTGACCTTGATAAAGTGTCCCAAACAACAAAGTGTATTCCTCCAATCAGTCTTTATGTAGTAAGTATGAAGTATATGGGATGACAACAAATATTCAAGATATTATTGCATCACAGATTATGGGACACTTACATCTTTATGGGGGTCCTATTGAGACAAATTTTAAATTCAAAATTAAACATGATACATACACAAACAAAATATATTTACAGTTCCAGAAAGTTAAATAATACCATTAAATCCAGCATCTGGATATCTGTGTAATTTCTAGGGGGTTGTAAATATTAGATAAAAAATAAAAGGTTTAAATGTGTAATTCCCATACATAACAACAGTCTTCAATATGAATTGGTAAAAATAAAAGTTACATTCAGATACTTTGAGGTCCGTGAGAAATAGTTTTTAAAGAGCTCATGCTATCAGAAAATCATATTTTCAATACTTGATTTGACTAGATCTCAGTTTGATAAATGATTACACTTTATCCATAGTCAGTGTCTGACAGTGAAACATACAATCCTGGGTCCTTTCTTTGTCATCCTGTATAAACCACAGTCTATGATCGTACTGGTTAAATTCGATGGAAATCATATTTATGTTCTTCTTAAATCCTCCATCCTCTTAAGTTTGGTTTTCTTGTTTCAGTGTTCCAAGAGAGGATATTCTGTTAGTCTTTGCATAATCTGAGAGTCTTTTACCATTCTAAGAGTAGACATAGATCATTTCCATAACCTCTCACTAGAGAATCCTGAAAAAATAAAAAAAAATAATGTCTTAGTTGAAAAAAAAAAATTGTAATGTAATATAAGCTTGATGGAATTCTACATATAGACAAAAAGGGTATAAAAACAAGTTGTAACATAAGATTTTGACTTTTCATATTAACCATGGGTAACACCTCTAGTAAAGAAAAGAGTAAAGGAATGAGTAAAATTCAGTTCGGAGAGAGAATTCTTTCAGAGAAAGATGTAGACAGAGGTATACCAGTTAAAATAAAAAAAGATGGCACTATTGAGATCATTTCTCAAGAAGAATATAACCAATTATGTCCAGAAAAGGGTGATCCTAATGTTGTCAGAGATTACATAGAAAGACCCTTGATTGCAGAAGAAGCCAATGAAGAATATAACCATTTATTACCAAAAGAGGGTGAGAATTACTTGGATTACCCTGAAAGACCTTTGACTAGAGAAGAAGTCAAGTTTATAGATGATAAGAGAAAACAGTTGTCAGAAAAAAAAGATTGTTAAAGACACATGATTTTTAGCCCACAAAACCATTGGAGATACAAGGATTACAAGATACAAGGATTAATGGAGGAAGTCCAAACTGAACTCTTGGAAGACATTAAGGCTCATTATGAGAGTAACTTTCCAGTGTTTGTTTATTACAAAATTATGTATTCTGATAAAAAAAAAGAAAAGTTTTCACTTTCATTTGTTGTGCCTTTGACCATTTAAATTGACCTTATGGTTAAGATTGTGATATATACACTCTGATAATCATCTATGATGTCTCTATGATGTTTACCTCAAAAGATTGAATCAGGGTATTTGTGTTCAAAGAGCTGAAGAAACTATACAGACAGATCTAAGATGTTGGAAGCATACATATTAATGAGGTTAAAGGAGATATAACACTAGATTATTAAAAAGAAAGAACTCAAACTCATAGAAATGATATTGAAAGTACCTTTTATGAATAAAGTGTCATGCTCCAAGGTATTATTTTTATAAACAGGAGAAGGTTTACAGCAGTCCCATACACTCATAAGAAGATCTTGGGTAGTAGAAACACCAGGAAATTTTATTTCCACACAATCAGATCATCTTACATCAGTTATAAGGTTACAATCTTTATACATAGTCAAGAGGGTCATTAAGATTTCTTTTCTGGTCATCCTAATGAGCCACATTATAGTATTCTTTCTCTTTGATAGAATGTTAATATTAAATGGAAAATTCAGAATTCATCAGCAATTGAAGCCAAAACTTCCTATCTTTACCAATAATGCTATTAAGGAAGCTGGGGGTTAACAAATTAGCCATATTTAACTTATTCTATAAATATGCTATCTTCAGCTGTTAACTATCATTTGGCAAAGAAAAATTTCATACATTTTAGTTTTAAAAATTTGATCATGAATTTTTATGCCTTTTCTTCTTCTTCTAAAGGATATCAATAGAGTTTAAACATGACCATGACCACCAAGCCCTCTTTACTTAAAAAAATCATATATCATTTACTTATCAATTCAAAAATATAAAATGCATATGTAAATAAATATATAAATAAATAAATAGATAAATAAAAATTACAATTGTATCTCATTGAAACTTTACCTTCAAGTTTGTGTGTTTCTATGTTGATTGACTAACTGTGCATTTCCAAGGGAAGAGCAGACAGTCTGAACTTCATAGAGAATTGATTACAGATGGTTAGGAACAAAACATATCTTCCATGTTGATGACTGTAGAAATAAAACCTATATGGATTTTTCTTTAATAATCATATAGGAGGTGAGGTATCATTTTGTAGACTCAGTGAGCTACTGCGACTTCTCTTTTTTCTACTGTTTTTAAAAGCATAAATCTGTGAGCCAAAAAAGTCACTAGTACATGTCACAATACTATTAGATTCAATTTCGATATTTGTATACATATTGATGATAAATTTTAATTTAGAGACCATGAAAACAATTGCTGTCAAGGATTTTTCTTTGAGGAAATTTCACATGAATGCAAAGGTATGTAGAAGATATAAATAAAGTCAAAATATGTTAATACAAAGGAAATGCAATGAAGTTAATTTTCTTTCAAAATATCCTCAAAAACGAATTCAAGTTAAATGTATTAACGTCTTATATACGGCTATTTGTTGGCATATTTCACCAAGAAAGAATAATTAACTACTTGTTTGTTGTTTATAACTATATCCGCTATAATTGTTCATTTAGTTTAGTATTCTTATTTCGTGAACAAATCAATGAAAAAAGTAAAACTTTTTAATCTTTAAATGTTTTAAGATGTATATTATTGGACAGCCTATGTCTTTAATCTATGCTATTTTGAGTTTGCACCGAAGAGATAATAAATCTTCTACTCTCATAATTTACCAATATATCTGACTTTAATTCTCTTTTATTTAAAGAATGTCCTCCAGGGT